>NC_057806.1:642653583-642677705 GCF_018294505.1 Triticum aestivum
TCTATATTTTAGAGAAAAAATTAGATGTTAATTAGATGTTTTTCAGTTAGGGCACTAGAGTTTTTCTAGGTTAATTAGGTTACCCCGCACGTTGTTGCGGGAATATTTTGTAACATATCTCAATGTGATTCATTGTATGAAACATATATAAAATGATATAACTAAAACTACATATAATTTATTATGTTTGATCACTATATAGTTGTAAAATGTTTATTAAATATAAATAGAATAATAGAATAGAAATTCGCATGTTGAGATAGGTCTTTTTTCATGCAGGTTTCATGATGAAATGGCATGCTTGCATGTTGCGAGACATATGGTAGTGAGTGTGGGCCTTTTCTCGTGCATGTTGTGCGATGATGTGGCATGCTTGCATGTTAAGAGAAATAGTTAGTGGGGGCTAGCTATTTAGATATAGAAGATTGGTACAGTAGGTTAATTAGGTGATGTTAAATGAATAACCTAAATGAATGAAATTAGTAGTTAACTGAAAAAAAAATCCTTTCATCATTATAGAGCACTAAAGTTAACTGAATTTTGTTCTATTACTAGTTAAATGAATTTTATTCTACACTGTTTGCACACTGTTTGTAGGGAATGATGCTTAGTGGCCTATGTTTTGCCGGAATGTTGATTCATTTCTTTTCCGGCAAATTTCAGGTTCTCGATTTGTCCACTTTTTAGCAAAGCTCATGCCGAAATTTTCCATGAATTTCGGCATGACTTGTGCTACAAACTAGGACATATCGAGTGCCCGTGATTTGCTGCACCAGGAAGGAGTCAACATTCCTGCAAAACAATAGGCCTTTTTTATGTCATTATTCATTTTATTAGGTCTAGAATTAATTGACTAGATTTAATCATAGGAAACATGGCTAGCAACGATGAAGGACAGGGTTCTGGTGATTGCGACGACACCTACCGGGCGGCAGACGAATTTTTTAGCCTTACCGATGATCAACCGATGTTATTGTTGGGCCCACCGGTGGCATCAGGGACTGAGACCGACACGCAGACCGGTGCTAAGACTGAGACCGGCGCTCAGACTCAGACCGGCATCGAGACCGGCGCTGAGACTGAGACCGGCGCTGCCTCGGGGAGCGAAGCCGGTGTAGAACCGAAAGCAAAGAGGCAACAGGTTCCTAACAAACTCAGGACTACTAGAGTGGTGGTCAAGGAGGTGGACGACGGCAATTTTGAGCCAACAGCGCCCGAGGAAGCGCGTCGATGCTACGACAATCAAATAGGCTGCATCGTACGGACAACCGCCACCATCAACGATGAGAAACTACAGAAGATAGAAAATATGAGGAGCTCCCTCCTAAAGAAGTTTCACTAGATATTCTTGTTCCCGGGCCGGAATGAGAAGGATTATAAAGATCTAGATGAGGACCCGGCAATAAAGAAGATAAACAAACACGCCATGACCAAGTTTAGCGACGCGTTGGCCGCCTGGAAAAATCGAGTGAAAGCAAGGATCATCGACAAGAAGGAACCCTACTCCGAGATTGTAAAGGATAATCCGACAATCACGAAAGAGCAGTTTCAAATATTCAAGGAGGCTTGCGAGGCCGAAGATGCCAAAAAAAATCTAAGTACATGAAGGGGCTTCAAGAGAGGAACATTGGGAGCCACCACCTCGGAAGCCGTGGTTACGGCGGAAAGAGGTCCAAATGGGCCAAGGAGGACGCGGAAGCCACGAGTCTGGGCATCCCAGACCCCTTGGCGGAGTTCACCGTCCCGCAGGAGCGTGACGTCCTCAGGGCCCGGCACCGTTGGGACCCAGTGAAAAAGGTTTATGAGACAACACCGGTCATTACGGAGTTCATGAGACTGCTGGTAATTTTAGTTTCTGATCAATTCGACTGCACACGTTAGTCATATTTGTAAACGATCGTTGTGCCTTTTGCAGAGAGAGTAGCACAGGATTGCGGCCGAAAGTGACTCGCCATCTGAGGCATTGGCGAGGCCCAAGTGGGACACTCCATTCAACCGGGCGTTGAACATATTGAAACAACAACCGGTGGATACTCGACCGTCGTATGGATGCGTGCACGGTGTCGGAGACGGCACCACGTGGAAGAAGTATTACCGTGAGACCACGGAGGAGAGAAAGGAAAGACGGAGGTTAAATGAAGAAAACATCGACAAGAGGGTTGAGATTGCGGTTGAGAAGAAATCAACTGAGACAGTCGCAACAGCGGTAGCTGCCGCAAAACAGGTGGCTTTAGATATTTCTACTACCTTGGTTCCGGCCGTTTTCAATTGGACCAGGCAAAATCCAAAAAAAGATGCAGTGGACTTTCCCCTTGCTGACTTCTTGGCGGGGAGCAGCTCGACTAGCGTTGCACCAGCACCTGCAGCTGCACCTGCTCCCGCACCGGCTCCCGCACCGAACGTGGTAGGCGGTGCTTCGTCTTTGCCTGAGCTCGACGCCCTCACGGTATCTGTCACACTGGCCCCCTTCAATATAAATGTATAATCTCCCGTTTTCATTGCCTTTCGCATGTCTCATGTCGCAGATTTTCTTTGCAGGCTGACGAAACCCCGTGCACCATATTGTACACCATCGGCGACCAGAAGGTGGACGTGGGGAAGGCGATGATAATGGAGCCGAAGGAACCATTGTTCCACAGCCGGCCGATCCCCCCGAACGTCTTCAAGGTTTCCGTGGCCAGTGTCAAACTGGGCCACGAGAATTTGCCTCCTCCAGTACTACTGGGGGATGACGACGAGACACCGCGGCGGCTTGGTGATTGTTGCAATGCTGGGTGAGTCCTGTTGTGGCCAAAGAGTCTGCTTCGTCTGGAGGCGGCCGGGAGCACACCCACGAGCACGCAGCCTCAAGGTATGAACATCAACACCCCACCTACCCAATTATTTGGGTGATAGCGGACGGGGTAAGGAGGAGGCTCCATTAGTCGCTGATGACGTCGCCATGGATGAGGATGAGGACGACGATGGCGCTGCTGAACAGTATGTCTATACTGGCGCCTCCTCAGGATTTGAGCGTCATGAGTCGGTGCCTGAATTGCCGTCTCAACATATTATGGACGACCTTCCGGTAGTAAAGAAGTTTAGGAAGAGAGCGAGGAAAGGCAAAAAAGTTGTTTCTATGATCCAGCCGCCTCAGCAGCCTCGGCTTCAGGACCGTATAGATATCCCTGGTGCGGATAAATGGCATATCCCCGGTCAACCAATCCTACCTGCAACAGCGCTACGGGCCAGATTCGGCGATCTAAAGAGACTTCATGACGATGTGTTGCGGGTAGAGAAAGACCTCATCGTCTCGAAAGATCCAGAATACCCACTCTACGTGGTTAACATTCCGCGGTAAATGTCGTACGTCAACAGCTTCCCCGCGGATAAGTTCTTCCTCCGATTCGATTACATATTCGACATGTTTCACGTGAAGAAGTTGGATTTTACGTTTGTCCGCCTTTATGCCTTGCACATGAACTACATCATCGGGGTTGAGCAGATATCTCATATCTGTGTCGCTGACCCGTACTACATGCACGAGGGCTTCTTGGGAGTCTGCGCAAATCACCGTGAATACGCGAGGGATTACATCGTCAGTTTCATGCTCACCAATAAGGACAAGGGGGCGATTCTCGTGCCTTATCATCCCGTGTAAGTCATCCGCGCTGCTATCCTTCCTTCGATTTCAATCATTCATTTGCACAGTGGAGGCTAATTAATTTGAGGACTTATTTTGCGCAGCGGCGGGCGCGCCGTCCTCATCATCCTCTACCCCGATTCTCCCATGCTCTTTACTTGGACACGTCGAAGAACATTCACAAAAAGGATTACACCCACATCAAGGATGTTCTCGACAGTGCTATGTATCACTACCAATCACTGGGTGGAGAGGTCAGGGACAAGAAGATGAGGGGCGACAGGGTCGCCTTCGGCCATAAGACCAACTTCTGCTGCATCCAGCAACCGGACGATTCTCTTAATGATGGATTCTATGTCCTACACCACATGCTGGAGTACAGACGGGATCACCAGAACCTTCGCATGGCACCTTCTTCCGGCGATGCCCATATTCTACAATGGGTAAAGGACATAGGAGATATCGAGGATCATCGACTTCGAGCTGAGTTCTATAACATCCAGCACGAACTTTCCCAAATCATCATGAAGGAGGTCGTCGAAAAAACAGGGATGTTCTACGGAGAAGGACAAATGTCGCGGGAAGACGTCCGAACATGGATAGCCTCTCAGCGTCTCGACTTGAAGCCTTTCACTAGGCTCGGGGACTATCTCCCTGACTTGGATGGATGGAACGACATGTTGGAGTGATTGTCGATATATGACAATGTGTCTGTTTAGTCCATACTTTCTATATGACAAAACTTTGAGTTATGCACGGTGAAACTTTATTTGTGATGTAATTAAACCGTCCTCCTCCTCGACTAGCGAAAATCACTCTAGTTAGGGCATTTTGGGGTACGATGAACTTTGTTATTTATGCTTATGATATGTTGTTTTTATTTTTGCCAAGTCTATCTTTTTCTGTTGCTCAACTATATATGTTGCATATCATCGACTCATGTGATGATGCAGATGCATAGATCATAGATGGCGAAGAAGTGCTATGCCAAGAGTATATATACGACAAGTGGCCGGAGTGTCAGGCCCTTCCGGTTTCCGAGCGACAGGC
Organism: Triticum aestivum; assembly: GCF_018294505.1. Lineage (NCBI taxonomy): Eukaryota > Viridiplantae > Streptophyta > Magnoliopsida > Poales > Poaceae > Triticum > Triticum aestivum. The sequence goes on from NC_057806.1 coordinate 642,658,256, forward strand.
AGTAGTTAGTTTAGAGGTTCACGCTAATGCGAAAGAGGGATACGAACTCATGTTCTTAAAGTGATAGCTCTTCTCGCTTATATCATTGTTTAGATGGATGACGATATATTTGCATATCATTCGAGACTTGTATCACTATTTTCGAGATTATGACGAGGTACCACTTTGTGTTGGATGATGATTATGATGATGACATGATTTGATGAGACTAATTGTATGTATAAGCTATGATTACATTTGTATGTGTATGATATGCTAAAGATTATTGTATAAAGCCTATTCAAATACAAAACAAATACAAACAAATATGCAGGAAAAAAACTAATAAATAAACTAGTAGTAGCGAGGGGGGAAATTTAGCAGTAGCGCCGCATTGTCAGTAGCGCGTCCCAGCAAACAGCGTTGCAGATAATATCATTAGCGCCCTTTCCCAAAGAGCGCTACAGCTATTCATGTATAGCAGTAGCGTGGGACAACCGGCGCTACTGCTATACGTTAGCTGTAGCGCCTTATTAGTAGCGCTGGTGCCCGCGCTACTGAGAGGCCCAAAACCCTCGCTGCTGGTAGGCTTTTCCCTAGTAGTGACAACCCTCTCCACCATGCACCTCCACCAAACCGTAGTCGCCTCCCCTTTCGCAGCCGCGACAATGGCCAAACACGATGGCCTGGCGAGCTGGTTCCACCACAAGGAATCTAACCATTTGAGTTACGCTTAGTTCATGAAAATTTTGCCTCATGATTGTAAATCTATATTAATGGAACAAAAACTATTTTTTCCTCGCAAAAAAATGAATAGAGATGGTGATGATTAGACGCTGACCAAATTAAGGCTTCAAAGTGCACATGACAATTAACTTTCTCTTTCCTCCCCCACTTTAGCCTTAATTTCCTTCTCCTCCCGTCAGTGCCGCCGCCGGTCTACACCATCTCTGATGGCCTCTAGGCCATGGAGATGCGGAGGATCTCGACCCCCCGCCGGCGGACCCCCGTTCTTGTTCTTGTTAGATTCAATGTCTTGGTTTGGGCTATGTGGCGGCGTCCCAATGGTGCATCTAGCATCTTCAGTGGACGTGTGCAGGTGTGTCCGCGGGATTCAGTCAGTGCCGGTCTTCGGCGGATCTGTTTGGATCTGGTCTTCGTTCATCTTCATTTGGGTATTTACATGTTTGACCCTTCTATTCTATAACAGAACTTTCTTCATTGGCAATGGTTGCTGCTCTGGTGCGTTGGTCCTATGGGGTCTTAGTATGACAACTTCCTAACGGTTTACAACAACAAGGTTTCCGTGGCTCCGGTGAGAGAGGGACAATGACGGCGACGCTCCTTTGGCTTGTTCGAGTGCTTGTAGTCGTCGCTAGGTGGTCCCCGGATCTGGTTGTAATTTTTGTTACCTTTTTAGTGTTTTTTGTATCATCAAGATTGAAGATGAATAGTTTGGAACTTTCTTCCAAAAAAAGTAGTATGAAAAAGGGGATAGATTAGAGAAATGAAATATAAATAATATGAATATACTTATTAACCATGTGATCTCTCAACTAAAGTAAATAATTTGATGAGATTAAACAATGCACAACTTGCTAGAAAAATAGAAATGTTTTCCCTTTTTCCTTCTAAAAATATAAATCTTAAATAAACACAAAACACAAATAAAATAATGCAAGTGCTTAGTAATGAGCCTTCATTGTTCTAATCTTCACACCGAGGAAACATAAGAAATACACTATGTGAGACGAAAGAACAATTCACAGATGGAGCACACATAAATGGTGGTTCACATTATTAACCAACTAACCTGCACACTCACGCATATATTTCACGCATTATTGAAGAGCAATGAACAATAATTCTCTGAACATAATTACCACCATGTTACAATCGTCAGGGAAATCCTCTTGATGCAGGGTTAAGCAACTAACATCATAAACCCATCCCCTTATCAGAAAGACATCACCAACTGAGACTCGTGTCACAGAACAAATTGCTCAAACAAGCAAGGAATAAGAAAATAACAAAAACACAACTAAAGAAAGAAACTTATTATCACGTGAGTATAAGGACATAGTAAGATATCATCATTTGTGTATATGCATTTGATCGAGAGATGATACCTCTTGGACAACTAAAATGCATCTCGTCCTGCTGTAACAACATCAGAATTTTCCAAGTTTCTGACATATTGGAAGGTCCTAACTTATTATCTCATCCAATTACGCAAATATAGATTTGTATGTTTGGTAAAGAAGAAGACCGGAGAAGAAAATATATCACTAAAAATTCTAGATGTAGAAAAACAGAGTAGCTCGGCGTTCAGAAACCTATGTTAGAATCGCATCTTCCAACATATCATTGTAGGCTCATGAATCATATGGTATGGTCCCATAATGGCGGCATAAATTATGCCCTTGGGGGTAATAATGTTTTCAATAATAAAATGTCATTTCTGGGCAACACATTTTTCCTAATTTTAGTTACATGATGTCATGTCAAGATGGATTGCACACTACACTGATTCAGTTCAGCAACTTAAGCTTGAAGTTTTCATACCAAAACCACTGCACCTGTCTATACACACGGGAGAAACATACCCCAATGGACTAAATAGCCAAAGGAAGGATACTGAAATAACTGAATTGCATAGACTTAGATCTGACCTCTCGGGCTAGGAAACAATGGCACGCATCTATGGCTGACCTAACTGCCACCCTCTGGCAGATTCAACCATCATGCAGTATCAGTCATGGCCAAAATTGAAACAGTGTCCGACTATAATTGTTGAACAACACAAAAGGAGATGTGTAGACATGGAAAATAAGATGTATCTCCGTGACGTGACTAGCAGGTTAGAATTGTCCATCGTTGATAAGAGCATTAACAACAAAAATAGTCTGCATGTTCGATTATGGGAGTCATACTATCAACAGATATTTTTGCATTTGTGCAAAGTAATTTCTTCAGATGTCTTCTTTAGCAATGCATGACAATACAATCTATGCAAAATTAGTACATTGGAAAATAAGATGTATTAATGCATGATAATACAATCTTGCTAAGAAAATGGAGGCACAGTACTTACCTTCAGTGGATGGTAGCATTGTCTTCTTCAAAGGGATTTTGACGCAATCTGCTAGAGTAAATCAAAACAGTAAAAGGTAAATTTGCTACTTTAAGTTATTTTTGTGATCTAGGGTTTACCTTGTAATGCTCTTTGACTGGCAGTATCTCTTCTCGTCGCAGCAGATCATGGAGCAGTTGTCGAAAACCACACGACGCTTTCCTTCTCCTGGCTGATGCGTGTGGTAGTCAATTAAGTTGAAGGTGATGGTAGGACGAGGGAGCGAAGGCCACGAAAATCTATAGCCGAGGAGAAGAAGAGGACGGATCGGGTGATATTCTGTAGCCGGGGAGAAAAAGAGGACGCATCTATGGTAGGACGGGGAGGGTATTAATTGTGAGAAAAAATGGTGGGTAAGGCAGACATGGGAGAGGAGGAGGCAAATTAAGGTGCCGATGCATTCTCTCCATTAATGAAGAATTGGAGAAGGTGAAGAGGAAGAGGGGCAGTTGTGGAGAAGAAAGGACGCAGAGGAGGCGCTGCAAAAGCAAGCGATGCGATGCGGGAACCCTAATGGGTACAACATACGGGCTTCCAACATTGAAAGTCCGAGCAGCCCATACAGGCTTCCAAACATTGAAAGACCGAGAAGCCGCTTCGTACAACCCAACCGCTAGTACAGAGGTAGGGGAGACAGTAAAAAAAAAAGTCAGGCATCAAGGGATAACGTGCGAGATGGCGCCAGGAAAAGAGGATGATGTGGCCTTGCGAGAGAGCAGAAATATAACATAGTAAAGGACTTTGCTAACTTCTCGGATGGCAGGATTTTAACAACAGGTGCGGACGATTCGCAGATGTCAGATCCGAAGCATGCATGCAAGAGGCTATAATGATTTTGCATGCGCGTGAGCTGCAGTTGCATTGTTAAACATACATGCATATAAAAGCAAAATTGTTGATATCATCAAAGATTCCTCTAAAATTTAAACTTTAAAATGTTTTGCAGCACAAATCATAGCTCCGATTGAAAAACTGCTTTCATATAAAAAATCGTCGCGACGAGATCTTTGAAACTAGATCCCATGTTGATATGTTCCGACGACTTTTTTTTTCAGGTCGAAAGTTATTACGCCTCTCCTACATAAGTTATCAGTGTACAAGACATAATTTATCATGTTGTTTACACAGATATTATCGAGGTATAAAAAATCGTTCCCACAATTTTTCCTCACGTGCACATGCATGAATACAATAGAGGGCCAAAAAAATTTAATGTCGACCAAAATTCTCCCTTTTTAGAAAATTCAAATGTTTTGTAGCTCGAAACGACGATGCCTTCAAAAGTAGATCCCATGTTTCTATGTTCCGAAGATTTTTTTATGTCAAAAAGTTACCACATCTGGGGTAATCTGTTGTGTATATATTACCATGATAATGGGGAGGGGGTGTTTTTCAACAAAATAAACCCCCTGGTCAAAATTGTTACCACGCCAGGGCGAAGAAGATTATCAACTCTGGTGGGCATATATTATGATGATATTGACACATGGTGTTTTTCAAAAAAAAATCCAGGATGAAAAAGTTATCACGTCTAGGCTAAGTAAGTTATCATCAACCCTGTCGTGCGTATATTATCATACTGTTTTCATAGAATTACCAGAGTATGTTTTTCAATAAACTTTTTTCTCGTGGTTAAAAGTCACCGTGGTGTTTGTAGTGAGTTATCGGCTTTGTACTATGTATATTACCGTGCAATTTGCATAGAAGTCTTCGGGTATGTTGTTTTAACAACTTTTTTTCCATTGGTCATTAATTTTCCTTGATGTTTTGTACATTAGTTATCAGATCTTCTATGTGTATATTATCATGCTATTTACACCTAAGTTACTGGATGTATATTTTCCAACTATTTTTTTTCCTGGGTAAATAGTTACCGCGACGTTTGTATGTGAGTTATCAACTCTGATGTGCATGTATTATCATTCTATTTACACAGAAGTTTATTGGGGGCATGTTTTTTAATAAAAAAATTCGGAGTAAAGAAAAATTTACCGTAATATTTTGTATATGAATTATCATCTCTTTTGTGCATATATTATCATGCTATTTACACATAAGTTATAAGGTGTATGTATTCCAACAACTTTTTTTCTCATGTCAAAAGTTATCGTGGCATTTGTACGCGAGTTATCAACTCTGGTGTGCGCGTATTATCACTCTATTTGCGCACTAGAAGTTATGGGGAGGGGCGGGGTATGTTTTCCCATATTTTTTATCCCGTGGTCAAAAGTTACTACGGTCTTTCTACATGACTAATAGATTTCTTGTGCATATATTACCATACTATTTATACAGAAATTATAGGTATGCATTTTCAATAAAATTTTGGCCAGTGCCAAAACTTATCGTGGCGATTGTACATGAGTTATCAGCTATGTTGTGCGTATATTATCATATTATTGACACCTAAAATTATAGGGTATGTATTTTCAACAACTTTTATCTCAGGATCAGAAGTTATCATGATGATTGTAGGTGAGTTATCATCTATATATTTTTAACAAGTTTTATCCTAGCATCAAAAGTTATAGAGATGATTGTACGTGAGTTAAGTTCTATTATCCATATATTACCATGCTATTTGCACATAAGTTATTCAAGTATGTAGTTTTAACAACTTTTATGCCAGGGTGAAAAGTTATCGCGGCGTTTGTACTTGACTTATCAGCTATGTTATGTGTACATTATCAAGCTATTTATACATAAGTTATCGGGCATGGTTTTTTAGTGACACTTGTCCCGATGTAAAAGGCTACCACAATGTTAATACATAATCCATTAGCTGTGTTCTATAAATCTTCATGAAGAAAATCTCATAAAACAAACTATGCAGGTTGTCCAGAAAATAGTCATCATTAGGCTGGTCACAATGGGCAAGAACATAAGCTAGTAACTTACACACTTCCCTAGACTATGTTACTACCTCCATAGTGGGTAGGAACATCTCTACTCCTAATGTCTCAGTTGGTAAGTCGCGTTCCGGGTTTTATTTTCGTCCCACCTCATCCGGTCTTTTTTGGTACTTCTTTGGTACTTGCTCCCACCTCCCGCTCAGCCGAGACGGTTTATTTTCGCTGGTTTATTTTCGTCATCCTCCCACCTCCGTTTTTTTTTCGTCCCTGGGATCGATCCCTCGTGCCCTCGATGCGCTCGATACGCTTGCCCGCACGAACGTTGCTCCTCCTAGCTACCCCTCGTCTCCCCGCCTCCAGCCGCACCCCAATCCCCGATCTGGCTCTCCACCTCACGACGACGCCGTTGCCCTCTCCGTCCTCCTCCACAAGACGTCACCATCGCCGCCCCTCCTCCGTGATTCGGCCATGGCCACCACCGACGCCCTCCTCTCCATCGCTGCCGCCAACCCTCAACCTCCATCGATCTCCTCCTAGATCGACAAAGGGAGACCTCCACCGTCACCGTTCTTCTTCCTCCCCGACCTCCCGTCGTCGTTCTCCACGGATCTGGCCGTGGCCACAACCGATGATGTCGGTTCCATGGAGGAGCTCACCTCGGCCTTCTCCACGGATCTGGTTGATCTGAAGGCGGGCGGCGAGGCGGGGCTCACCGAGCGAGGTATCCAAGCGGGGGTCGTCGGTGACGACGATGAAGGCCGGATTGAGGGATCCAACGACCTAGGCAGGAGCTCCCCGGACCTGAGCGACGGCGGACGGGCGCGTGAGACGGAGTGATCTGGTGCGGGGGTGTGAATTCCTTGCAGGTAGAGGCGGGTCTCCATGGCTGGCAGGGAGAGCTCCAAGCCATGGCGGGGCTTTAGTTTTCCCTGGTAGAAAAGAGAGAAAGAGGAAGATTCAGGGAGGAGGAGAGGTAGAGAGAAGAAGGTGCAGGTGCGAGCTTGGGGAAGAGGGAGCCTAACATGTGCGTACATCCTTGCTCCTTTTCTTCTTTCAGTTTTAGGTACTTTCCAATAGGCGTGTACATCCTTGTTCCTTCTCTTCTTTCGATTTTAGCTACTCTCCAGTATTCAATTCTGTCAGCAGTTCTCAAGTAAATGAACCGTAGAGAATCAGCTAGATATTTTACTACTGTAAGCTGTGGAGTACTGAGAATGGCATTTATATTGCTGCAAATGCAATGTATGATTTATGCGGCAGAGAGGATGCCGCAAGGGGAGAGGAATGGTGCGGTGAGATTGAGGAAGACAGGACACATCGGGACCCAGGAGCTCGAGAAGAGGCTCAATCGATCTCGACAAGAAGTGATCTCCCCTTGCTGACAGTACTAGATGGCCTCTCTAGGCTCCTGTCATAGACCTTGGTATGTGTATATATTTCATTTCTTCAACGATTTATTGATGCACGAGTAAGCTTGCAAAGCGACCTGGGTATGTGGATAGTTTTCACTTCTTCAACGGTTCATTGATGCAGGAGTAAGCTTGCGACCTAGGTATGTGGATAGATTTCACTTCTTCAACGGTTCATTGATGCACGAGTAAGCTTGCGACCTGGATATGTGGATAGATTTCACTTCTTCAACGGTTCATTGATGCACGAGTAAGCTTGCAAAGCGGCATCCTGCTTATCTAGCTTTCTGTCCACTGTTGTCCATGCAACTGGTAATGACTGTGCAAGAGCCAAGCTTTAATTTTTTTATACATCCGGCCTCTAATCCCTGGCTATTAATTATATATTTAAGCAAACACAAGATGACGAGACATCATTTAATTTTAAGAGAATCAATAAATTATTGAAACTGAAATGGTCATATATATGATGGTTTGATCTGTCGGCCTTTTATAATTTTTTCAGAAGCATAAAAGATATAAGAATCTCATCTCCTTCTGGCGGAACGGCAGAGGGCTTGGCTGCTACCAGGGTGATCCAAAGGGTGTATCTAGGTAGCATGTTTGTGGCCTCTTGCACTAACATGATTAATGGTAGCTTCTATTCCATGACATGATTTTTGCAGCTGTAACAATATGTTTCATGCAAGAGGACATAAATTTGCATCTTATTTTTCTGTCCAGTTAGTTCCAAATTACAAATGTTTGTGCTATCACTCACAATTTGGTGGAAAAAGATGAGTCGTATATACACCCAGTGTAAGCTTTCACATCAGCCGTTGCTCTTGATTGTCTTTGCAAGTCCATAGATATAATTTCTTATGATTTTCCTTTACCCATAGTAAGTACTGAATATTTTATGCTTCAACCCTTTAGGTGTTGATTTCTATGATGTGGCTAGCAAAGTTGGCAACAGGTACAGTATAACGATCATGATTTGCAGAGGGATATCACCTAGGTGCATAAATCATAATCATTCTATTTTTATTTGGCAAGCTGGAGCTACCTGGAACTTTCAATTTTGGTGCCAAGATGGATGGATTCAACTGGGTGACCCACAGTCAGGTATTGTTGTTCAGTTATCTTGAGGGTAATGTGGATATGTTCTATTTGAGATCAAGCTTGGTATTGCTAGAAAATATATATGTGATGTGCACTGAGATTTCAACTATATAATATCAGTGATAAAACACGCCGTTTCCCTTGCTATTCATGATCACTTGAACTAGCTTACCGTTTAATAATATTTCTATCTTGCACCATGAGTGTTGTTCAGTGGCAATATTCGCTCCGCCGAAGGTAATAGCGATGCACCTTTGCTAAGAAGGTTCTTTCCTGTTCAATGCAATGACAAGACGTTGAAACGTCATGGTGTCCATGCTAAAGGATAATGATTCACCCCCTGGCTTCTTATTGTTGTATCATCTTGGCAGGGCGTGGCCGCGGCTGCGGCGCGGGCAGCAAGGACGAGCGCCGCAAGGGAGCCGATGGGCATGGGCGTGAACCGGGGAGAGGAGACCATGGCGGAGGAGATGAGAGAAGGCCACTGTCTTCTTCTCCCCCCTCTCCGACCAGAAACCCCTATCTATCCATCCGACGAGAGAAGACTGCAGGCGGAGGAGAGGAGACGCGGGTGAGGTAAGAGGAGCCGAATCCCCATCACGCTCCTCCCCGCGCGCCGCCGACCCACCAGCGGCATTCTTTCTGGTGTGCTAGGTAACCGAATCCACCTACCCCTACCCGTACCTTTGGGGGGGGGGATTTTGTTGAACTGTTTTGGGGCTTTTGGTTTGGGGGCGATGTTGACATTATTGTTCGAGGAAGGGGAATGGCTTCTTGTACGCTCAGTTTGTTGTTGTCTGCAGGGGACAAACAACAAGATGGTGGTGCGAGTCTTGGGTATGGGTCCCTGATCTGGAACCCCGACTTTGATTTCAACGAGAAGATCCTGAGATTCATCAAGGGCTACAAGCGAACGTTTAATCTCGGTATTCTTGGTTGCGCCTAAATGATTTGAAGCAAATCTGAACCTGTAACTGTAGTTCTTGGTCTGAAGATATCACATCTCAACTTTTCTTTCCCCGCAGCTTGCATTGACCATAGAGGCGCACCACAGAATCCATCCAGGACCTGCACCCCTGAATCCGAAGATGAAGAAATATGCGTAAGTTGATTGCATCCATTAATCAAATATCTACAACACATTGTACTGATGTGCTGAAGTTTCGATGATTTTGATTGGTCGCTGACATAACCTCCTATTTCTCCTTTTGTTTATAGGTATTCAACGTGAGGAATTTCATACTTTTGGTGTGGTGCTAGCAAATATAGTGACCAAAGATAGTGATGAGAAAGAGTGGAGCTGAGTATGCCACACATGGATATGATTATTCCCCGTATGTTCTTTTTGGCAATCCACTTCATCACTGACTCATCTGTGTATGGGTGAGCTAACAAGCCTGTATTATGCCTTCTCTCTTTCTTTGTAAGTGAAGGATTTCAGATTGCTGCGCATTATTCAACTGCTATACTTGTGAAAGAGAAATGTGCTAAACTATAGTACTCCCTCCGTTGCATTATGAGTTTCAGCGACTCTTATTTTGGGATGGAGGGAGTAGTAAATTACTTTTGTTTTTTTCTTTGTTGATGTGATAATAATTAAGTTTAAAAATATGTCATCTTTTATTTCACTAATAGGGTAGAGCCAAGGTGGCATAAGTGTGTGGCTACGGATTACATCACGGATTATGTGCTACTTTATTAGTTGAAGTCTCTTTGTTCGGTTAGTTCTCTAAAACAGAACCATTTCTCCTGGTGTATATGTTTCTTAGCAACATTTGGTGTAATACTAATCTTCCAGATATTATTGTAAGAAATAACTATATTTAGTATCTTTATCTCATCAATGGGCTAATTCTATAAAAAGAACTAATAAGGAGATTTCTTAGCAGTACTGTATATGTTTGGAGCAATGAGGTCATTTTATCCTATGTTACTTTCTTTCTCTTGCATTTCCTAATTTTGTTTTCCACTCCATTTTTTCAGGTTCCAAAGTTTGGCCACAACTAGCTTGATTCGGAGACATTTCGTATTAGGAGTTAAACTTTGGTTTGGAGGCATTGAGCTTTGCCAGTAACTAGCTTTGTTACTTGGTATACTTCTGTCAGCATTCAGGTAAACAACTATCTACCACATTGTTTAATCTGTGGTTTACCCAGTGCCAAGTGTACTATATTGCTAGATTTAACTTTAACCTATGTGTTGCTCCGTATGTATCTCGGCATAAATGGTTCATCATACTAGGATGCAATGTAGTGATCTTACTTCTGTTGCTTCTTGGTGAATATAAATTATATTGCGTTTTCATGGAAGCAGGAGCCCCGTAGTTGTGTAGCGGGTCGCGGGAGAGGCAGACGGTGAGTGCGAGCTGGACGAGAAAGTGATGCCTGCGATGGCGAACCATGCCGGCGGGCAGGGCAGGGTCGACGCTCTAAATGTACTGCCTGGCAGCTTGTCTTAGTCTTAATAAAAGTGCATATCTGCAGCATCCTTTCATTTATTTGGCATATCCTACTTTAAAAAATATCCTTGACTCGCATCGATTTCAAATAACTGAAGTATCTTCTCTGCTCATGTTTCCACATAAAGCCCAATCATATATATGTACTGATGGCAGCATGCATTCCAAGTTAGAGAGGTTCCAATGCTTTCCTTTTTTCACATCCGTGCTTATCTTCTTGTATTGTTTAGCTACGAGATCAATAGTAGCACTTGGCCAGAATATGAATTTTTAGTGCTTCTGAATTTCAATGACAAGCGGTACTGAATTTTAACTAAATGCTTCTGATATGTCAATGACAAGTGGTACTGAATTCTAACTAAGTGCTTCTGAAATTTCTTGTGATGAATGGGTTTTCTGAGTGTAAGGCCCCGTTCGGTGTCCATCCGCTCCACTGCTCCGCTCCGGGAGCGGACGGAGCTGCAGTGAAAAGTCTTGGAGCGGGCGAAACGATGCTCCGCAGATCCACGGATTTCAATGAGCCGGCGCATTGCCGAATGGGGCCTAAATATTGATGATTTGGTACAACATACAGGACTGCTATTTTTTGATGTGTTAAGGACTGCTAAGTCTGAATTTTAATGTATCAAATTCGGTAGTACTGAATATATAAATGTTGTTTGTACTCTTTAATGACTCGAACACAAATTGTTGTTTGTATGTCTAATGGTCGAGTCTCTCCTTTATGTTCTGTTACGCTGAATGCCTGAGCGTCAAGTGTTGGGCAGTTTTCATGTCAAAAAGAAAAGTGGGGGTTGTTTTCACTTGCGCCAATGTTTGGATGGCTGAACTGGGCGCATGTTGCTGTGAATGCAGTCACTGGATCCCAGTCCCGCCTGCCCTGGCTTCCATCATACGCCTGGGAGCCGGACCAAGAACGTGTGTAAGCCGGTCTATGAAAAGTGGTAAACATCGAGACCTTAGAGTACCAGCATGATGGGTCCATCAATAAATGGACCGACGATGCAGATAATATGACTATATAGTAGTATGACCCATATTGAATTTTCAAAACTTCTTAGTGCATATTGTTTTGTCTCAATTTCCATAAATTCAATGTGCAAGTTGCATTATTATTGTCCGATCTAAATTACATCTAAGACTTGAACAGTGAGTGATGCCTCCTTTAATGAGTGAATTATATGGGGCGTGCTACGCGTCCGCCGGCTGATCTTTTTAACAGATCAACCGGGTCGCTAGCCAAAATGATGTGTTGCATGGAGCAGCTGAATGCGTCTTCACCATTGCAACACAGACTTTGTTGCAAAATTATTTTATTTTCGCAACACGAGTCTTGTTGCAGCAGCTGTTTTGTCGCAATTTTTTCTTTTTTACCTGAGTTTGTTTTGCAATTTTTGCAACTAAGGTCTTGTTGCAGAAAAATTTCTGCAACAGAGATTTTGTTGCAAAACATAAACCGTCATAGTCCATTGCAACACTGCGTCTGTTTCAAAAACATAGCACTTGTTGCAGAAGCGTGTTCGATGAAGGATGGTATGCTCGCCCTCAATTGGACACGTGTCACACAGGGAAGGTGGCGGACGCGGCCATTGCGATCCGCTGGGTGATGGTAAGCATTTCCCAAATTATATAGTGTAGTTGCATCTTCTATTCTGTTTGAGCATGTAGGTGTGTGCTTCCTCGCTTTTACCTTGTAAGTTGTCCTCAATTTGTTGTTTTTGTTTAGGTTTGGATTTTTTTTCTTCAACCCGCAAGGCCCGTCCAGTTGTGAGCTATGATGAATTTGTTAAGCGTTGGAGGAGAACATTGCACATCCGAGCTACGCTGAATGTAGTGAGGCAACCATGAATTGGGTATTTCACATGAGGGAGGGGAGAGGAGAGGAACATTTTCATTTTCTTGCTTTCGATGATAATTTCAATTCATAGTTTCTCTACAACACACGAGTGGTATTGGTGCGCTCATGATGAAAGTGGCGCCGGCAGAATCACTAGTCACTGGATGGGGAGGCAATTGTCACCCTTGTCCCTCGGTGCTAGCCTGCCGTGGCGGCTTCACTCGCTTGCTCCATGAGAATACGAGTTCATAGGGTCGTGAGTTGCTGCGGATTTGTTTTTATCCCTTTTACAATATCCCATGGTCAACATATTTGCATGGTTAGTGGACATTGTCCCTTCATTTTGTATTCAGTGATGGATGAAAATTCTGAAATGGTAATTCTGCTGTATTATTCAATTTGACCTAATATTAAGTTTTTTATAATGCCGATAGAAATAAATTTTTTTGCCTGATTTAGGAAGTGCACATAGGTAAGTCAGCATATTCTATAGCTCTTTCAGAGGTGAAAGCACATGCATGTTGCCTTCGAAATTGCTATCTCTGAAGCATACGCACATTGCACTAACAACTAGGTGGAGGTTCAGACATCACAGCTGTTAGTGACCGGTCCATTCGACTGTGCGTATAGGGACGGTTTGGGGTGCCAGGATGTCGATGCTCTCAAGTGGGGTGTAGTGGAAGTGGTTGGATCGACGAGTGAAGAGAGAACACAAAAAATTGAAGGAAGACCAGCGACAAGCGAGTTCAACTAAAACATAAATTTCTTGTTAGTTAATCGCAAAGGCACTCCCTTGGAATTAACATGCATCATGACCATACTAATACATTTTATTTGCATTATCACTATATATTCAAGATAATATTAATTTAGCAAATTGCAGAGGTTTTTTTGGCTATTTTTTTGTTATGATCTGGTGGAATGGTAAAGAATTAGTTTCTGATTTGTACAGTGAGTATTTCCTGTTACACATATTAAGACCTTCAACCTGAAGGATTCATGCTAATTGCATATATTGCTTGTGCATGATGGGTACGAGTTGAGGAAGACGTTTTTATTATACTTGCTCAAATATTGTGTCAATGAAGATAAATACAACATTTCTGATATTGTGCGAGAATTTCTTAAGCGCATTAAATAGATTTTAATTTGTAACCGATTTTTAGGTAGATCATCGTTTTATATGTATGCATGGCCAAATTGACTTTTTGTTATCAATTTACATTGCAAGTGAAGTGGATTTAAATTATTACTCAATTGTACCCATGATATCTTTCTTTATAAATGAAATTTAACATGCATTATGTTTACGTAATTCCAGCGAAATATTTCAAAAGCCCGTGGCAACGTACGGGCATTATATTAGTCTATGTAGTGTCATGCAAAAATGTATTTATTAGGTTATAGACTCATTGTTTCTTGGAGTGTGTGATGTTCCGATAACTTAGCTAGTTACCACAAGCACCTCTCTTTTCATTAAATATGTGCCACATAAGCAAAATTGTATTGAAGTGTGTGATGTTACTCCTAAGTTTCTTCCCATTGTGACCAGCCTTAGGTGTGGATATAAGTACAATACGATGCTTGATTTCAACGGAAACCCGTGCATTGACCAGGTGGTTTGCTCCCCCGTGAATGGCCTTGTGGTCTGGAGTTCGACTCCTGCCGCAGTCATTAATGCAGGATTCCGAGTTTCTCGCACACGTCGTCCACGCCTGACGCGCAGTATCCGCATGCAGGATTCTTCTCACACACGTCGTCCACGTCGGTAGGAATTTAGCTTTCTCGCATAGTAAATGACATGGTACATTATTGATGTGGACAGTGTGCATCAGTGGCGGAGCTAGCGCCCGGCACGATTTACATCCTCAACTACTCGTCGTCTTGTCCCCTTTCTCCTGATTATGTAGTAAGATTTTGCTAACTAATTTAAAGATTGATATATTTAGGACTTAAATTAATTTATGAGGTCAGGCGGTAGGGTATATTTTACATGTCTTCCTCTTTTCTTACAAGCTCTCTATTTTGAGTAAATTCACAAATCAAAACACTTAATTTATGTGAATTAAAAAATCATTATTTTATCTTGTACTCCATAAAAAGAAATATAAGAGCGTTTAGATCACTAGAGGGAGTGGTATCTTCTAGGATGTTTGGATGCTAATTTATGTAGCTATACTTTTACTGATAACATGGCAAATTTAGTTCTATTTGTGGCCTTGTTTTTTTGTGAGGTAATAAAGTTTTATTCCATCAATATAGGGCTACCTTCACGAGGCAAAAGTTTCTCTATACTTGGTAGACCTTGGTGTAGCCATAGTGTAGTGGTACCCTCTACACGACTATACATAGCCAAATTGATCTGCTACTGTATTTTGTTCATGTCTATTTTTTGTTGGAATAAACTCTCTATTTTGTTCTATGTGTGGTCTTGTTTTATGACTTAGGTTGTCACGCGACGGTATCTAGTAGCTTCTAGGATGGTTTGGCGAGAGCCTTCTCGAGAACAGTCGACAAAGGGTGATACATGGCATGACCTGGGCAGCCCTACCAAAAGTTGTTTCCCGAGTGTCGCCGAGAGAGGACTAGAGAAACGCTCGAACGTTTTGCCAAAGGCAGCACTCGGCAAACGTCAAGGACACGTTGTGCCCTCCAAAGGCAGTCTGGTTAACTTTGTTAAGTACCTCATTTTAGCACTCGGTAAAGACTGCCGAGTATCTGAGAAAAGGAACTCGACGAAGCTCTCTTTATCAAAATGGGGTATGCCGAGTGTCACACTTGACGAACTGTTATAAAATTGAATGTTGATATATCATATAGTAGTTCACTTCAAAATTACATTTGCATGACTATCATGTTTATATTGTTACTTCATTCTTATTTGGGGCTATTTTATATATTGTGTATCAAAATACTTGATTTCCAAATTAGGCACTTAGGTTCAAGCTTGCCCAGGCTCTACAAAAGTTCTGGCTCCGTCACTGGTGTGCATGATGAGAGAATAGAAAGTAGTGAGGAGCAACTTCTTAAGGGCCTGTTCTGCAACGCTCCAGCTCCCAGCTTCGTCAACTCCACGTATGAAGCTGAGCCAAACGCTCTAGCTTCACGGAGTCGAAATCTGAGAAGCTGGCGGGCGTCTACGTGCAAAAACTGAGGAGTTTCCGAAGCTATAGCATTTGCCAGCTCCCAGAAAACAGAGAAGACAGAGTTGGGTGAAATTACAAAGCAATGCCACCACCAAGTGAACAATCGAACCGGTATGAGGAAAACGTCACGAGCGAACATAACGATTCACCAGCCAACCTGCCACATGGGCTGAAAATAACGTCCACACCCACCAATCCGACCAGGCCCATCCCTCTTTCACAGCCACTTGGGCTCTCAGCCCACTCCAAAACGCTAACTTCAGAAGCTCACGCTGCCGAACGATTTCCAAATCGCCACCAGAAGCGAGAAGCCACGCGAGAAGTCAGATTTGAGAAGTTTTGCAGAAGCTGGGGCGCTGCAGAACAGGCCCTAAGAATGGTAGATTTAATATATTTTTTCTATACATTTCGTACATGTGGACACAATCTGTATTTAGCGCGGATGATGAATCTAGCTAGTGGTCAACGTACAGTTCTATATGGCGCTGAGCTGCCTGACGTTGATCGGGAAGATGAAGGGCGCGGATCCGTCGAAGGCGGTGGCGGTGAGCTTCTGCGCGGTGGCCTCCGTGGGGTGGTAGAAGTCCCAGAAGACGTGGTCCGACCTGTTGGCGCAGTAGCTGCTGAGCGGGGTGCAGGCGATCTTGGCGTTCATGTCCCCGAGGCCGCAGCACGCCGCCTTGGCCTCAACGAACCCGTACTCCGCCGGCTGGTTGATGTACCGGAGCAGCGCGGCGGAGGAGTCGAAGAGCGCGTAGTGCAGGTCCGTGTACTTCGCGGCCATGCCGCTCAGCACGCCCTCGGCCGCTTTGTTGTACTGCACGGCCATGGCGTTTCCCACGGCGTTGCAGACCTTGGCGGAGCTCATCTCCCGCAGCGACGGGGTGCAGCCCACGGGGCCCGTGCCGAGGAACAGCACCTTGCGCGCGCCGAGGTTGTAGAGGCTCTGCAGCTGGCCGGAGAGGGACTGGATGAGCGCGGCGACGTACTGCTGCTGCTGGGAGGGTGTGGCGGCGTTGTTGGCCTTGGCGTAGTGGATGATGTCGTTGCTGCCGATGGTGATGGCGAAGATGGACCTGGCCAGGTGGGTCGCCGCCTTGGCCTGCCCGAGGCTGCGCGCCAGGGAGGAGTACACGCCGGAGTAGTACTCGATCTGCTTGTCCAAGGTGATGCACTGGTTCTTGTTCGTGGCGTTGGAGACTCCTGCGCCACCGGAGGCGAAGCTGACGCCGTTGACGTAGTTGGCGTTGCTGCTCGAGGACAGGGCCAGGTACGGTGGCGAGGTCGCCAACCCGAGCTTGTCGGCTGCATGCATCAACATCAAACTCACAATCAGCATACATCAACATCAAAACTAGCTGCAGTCCTCCGGATTAGAACCGTGAGAACGTACACTACTACACGTGTAGGGAGATGTTGCATGGGAACAACTTTGACTTCACTCACCAATTGCTAGCTCGGGACAACTACGTTGCATTCTTTGGTTGGGTTGAAAGACATGGCCAAGATAACAACGTACGTCTACAAGAATACATAATTTCTTATGGCCGCCAAATCTCTAGGTATATACTATGTGCAGTGAAGTTGAAGTTCTCTATCAGTCAATGCCTTCTCCAACTGGCCAAGTCACAGTTGCTACAACTTGGATATATTCATATATAGCGAAAAGTCGTTCTCAAGTCAAATTGTGAGTGAGGAATATGGACCGCCTAAAATACTAAATTATCTTCGCCCGTGAATGCAGCGTAGCTGCTGGGAATAGTGCAGATTTCTTCCTCTTCTTCTTCCTTTTTTTTTGCATAAGCAGAAGAACTTGCGGATCGAACCTATATCATTTATGTAATCTAAATCTGGTAACGCTTTTGTTAACAACCATAGTAACTAACCTAGCTCGGGCCGTGGCATCAGGCAAATGAAGAATGGATGGTAATATGAGTAGGCAACTCACCGAGGAAGTCTGCCGAGTTCTTGCCGTTGCTGAAGCGGCCGGTGGCCTTTCCCCCCGCGTAGTCCATGCCGTTGTGCGAGAAGTCTGCCTTGAGCAGCGTCAGCAGGTGGTTGTTATTCCCGACGTCCGCCAGCGAGTCGCCGAACACGTACACCGCCGGCACGGACCCCGCCGTCGCTGCCGCGGCCATGAGAGCCATGATAACCAGGGAGCAACAAGCGACTACACTGGCAACCGCCATTGCTAGGTAGCTCAGACGAACAAACAAGTGTTACTCCGAGCAGCTAACGCGGTTTGTGTTTTGCACTCGTACTACTCCTTATCTTCTCACACTAGACAATGAGTTGAGTTCAGGAGGTTCGGCTGACGGCAATTTATATAGGCCGCACAGGATCGAGTGGAAGCAAGCGTTCAACCACGGGAGGGATAAAACATTCTTTTTTTCTGAAATGGAGGATAAAACATTCTGCTTCTACATGTGTGTACTGAAAAAGAGCGCGCGCGGCAGAGGAGTGCGTACGTTTGTTCCAGCGTGTGTATGTGCTCTGTGGTGTGGAGAAGACGGCAGGGCGATCACATAAACAAACGGCCAAAATGACGAACGATCGTATGGGACGGGTCTCCGTCCGGTTCCCTTTCCATGGTCTGGCGTGCCCGCGCCTCTCTCTGTCTCTCCCGGGTGTAAGTGTTCACATGTACTGTACTATGATAGCACTGTTTTTTGAAAGATGGATGGTTTTTGTTTATGATCCGCGTAAGCGGCGCGTCTCTCTCTCTCGAGGGTAAGTGTTCACATGAACGAAACGGATGAGGGGTGCCCTGAAGTTCCGTAGGCGTCATCGACTGGTGCTAGCTCGGCGAGTGCCACATGTTCATAAGTGTTCACATGTATGATTTTCATTTCAAAGGCATATGATTTTTATTTATAACCAGCGTACGCGGCATGTCTCTCTCCGTCGAGGGTAAGTGTCCACATGAACGAAATGAAGAAGGACGAATTACACAGAAGGACAAAAAAAAAAGAGAGAAAGAAACAAAAGAGTGCCATGAGGCCGGTTTCCTAGGTGTCATCAAGTGGTGTCAACTCCCCGGGTGTCACCACTTCCTTGTGTGCTTTTTGGGGTCACTGGGTCGGGTGCGTTTTCGTCGGTGTTTTTTTGTTCACTATGTCGCATGGTTTGCTCTTGCATGTCGTGTTTTTCTAGTGTGGGTGGCACTCTAGTAGGGGTTTCTGGTATCTCTCGTGGATTTCTATTTTGGGTATGGTTGTCATCACTAGAGTTTCTAATGGCTGATGGCTCTTAATCATTCCTTGAGGTGCGTCAACTGCTCCTATTGTATTTCTCTATTGCCGATAGAGCTAACATGGATAGGGGTTTTGTTGTCTGGCATGCTGACATCATATTTGTGAAGGGCATGTTGATTCGTGTGGTATCGTTCTTTTGGGCACAATGGAGCAGACTAAACTTTAAGATCACCCAACAAGCGAGAGCTGAGAACAGGGGTCTCCTTAAGAGAGTTTTGTTGAGAGTCACTGATGTTTCCTAGGTTCCATCTTGATCATCAACCCCATCCACCCCGGCTAGC
>NC_057806.1:642677913-642679244 GCF_018294505.1 Triticum aestivum
GTAGCATGTATGTATTAGATGTGTTTTTAGATTGGGTCTTGCCTCCATGGCATTTGGCGCTATGCCGAGGAGTTCGCTGCCGCCGTGTTCGAGCATCGGCTAGTGGCTTGCAACGGTGGTGATTTTGTCTATACTGGCTAGTTGCCAGCTGCCAACAACTTCGAGAATAAGCTCGGTTGGTTCTCTGACCTGTAAGTGTTCCTTTTGTTTCTTCCTCTGTTGGCATGGTTGCAATGGTGGTGAAGAAGCAACTGAAGGAAATATGCCCTAGAGGCAATAATAAAGTTATTATTTATTTCCTTATATCATGATAAATGTTAATTATTCATGCTAGAATTGTATTAACCGGAAACATAATACATGTGTGAATACATAGACAAACAGAGTGTCACTAGTATGCCTCTACTTGACTAGCTCGTTGATCAAAGATGGTTATGTTTCCTAGCCATAGACATGAGTTGTCATTTGATTAACGGGATCACATCATTAGGAGAATGATGTGATTGACTTGACCCATTTCATAAGCTTAGCACTTGATCGTTAAGTTTGTTATTATTGCTTTCTTCATAACTTATACATGTTCCTATGACTATGAGATTATGCAACTCCCATTTACCGGAGGAACACTTTGTGTGCTACCAAACGTCACAACGTAACTGGGTGATTATAAAGGTGCTCTACAGTTGTCTCCGAAGGTACTTGTTGGGTTGGCGTATTTCGAGATTAGGATTTATCACTCCGACTGTCAGAGAGGTATCTCTGGGCCCTCTCGGCAATGCACATCACTTAAGCCTTGCAAGCATTGCAACTAATGAGTTAGTTGCGGGATGATGTATTACAAAACAAGCAAAGAGACTTGCCGGTAACGAGATTGAACCAGGTATTGAGATACCGACGATCGAATCTTGGGCAAGTAACATACCGATGACAAAGGGAACAACGTATGTTGTTATGCGGTCTGACCGATAAAGATCTTCGTAGAAAATGTAGGAGCCAATATGAGCATCCATGTTCCGCTATTGGTTATTGACCAGAGACATGTCTCGATCATGTCTACATTGTTCTCGAACCCGTAGGGTCCGCACGCTTAACGTTACGATGACAGTTTCATTATGAGTTTATATATTTTGATGTACCGAAGGTTGTTCGGAGTCCCGGATATGATCACGGACATGACGAGGAGTCTCGAAATGGTCGAGACATGAAGATTGATATATTGGAAGCCTATGTTTGGACATCGGAAGTGTTCCGGGTGAAATCGGCATTTTGCCGGATTACCGGGAGGTTACCGGAACCCCCCGGTAACCTAATGGGCCTTAATGAGCCTAGTG